>NW_018085263.1:0-47289 GCF_000003025.6 Sus scrofa | reverse complement strand
AAGAAAGAAAGAAAGAAAAAAAAAGAAAGAAAAAAAAGAAAGAAAGAAGAAAGAAAAAAAAAGAAAGAAAAAGGAAAAGGAAAGAAAAAGAAAAAAAAAGAAAGAAGAAAAGAAAGAAAAAAGAAGGAGGAAAAAAAGAGAAAAGAGAGGAAAGAAAGAGGAAAGAAAGAAAGAAAAAGAAAGAAAGAAAGAAAGAGAAAGAAGAAAAAAGAAAGAAAGAAAACAAACAAAGGAGGGAAGGAAGAAAGGAAGGAAGGAAGGAAGGAAGGAAAAAGAAAGAGGGAGGGAGGAGGGAGAAAGGAAGGAAGAGAGAGAGAAAGAAAGAAAGTAAGAAAGTAGAGAAAGAAAGAAAGAAAGAAAAAGAAAAAAAAAAAAGAAAGAAAAGAAAGAAAAAGAAAGAAAGAAAGAAAGAAAGAAAGAAAGAAAGAAAGAAAGAAAGAAAGAAAAAGAAAGAAAGAAAGAAAGAAAGAAAGAAAGAAGGGAGGGAGGGAGGGAAGGAAGAAAGAAAGGAGGGAGGGAGGGAAGGAAGGAAGAAAGATTTTGAATACGACTACTCCCATATTAATTTCTTCCCTCTCTTTTGCCTAATTCCATCCCTTCCTAATACTTGTTTTCCTTTACATGCCTTTTCTTCTCTTTAAACATAGGTGGAAAAACGAACAACAAAAAACACCTTTTATGTCTCCAGAGAATTGCCCTGCTTTAATTATGACTTTTGGAGGGATAGCAGTGTTAGGCTGATCACTACCTCCCTTCAATTCTCTATATATTTTCTTGCGAATCACCAGAGATGTAGAATGTCTGTGACATTTCAAATTCAAGGGACAGTAATTATGCAACTGACACTGACCCACAACCTCTTTGGGTGGAAAGCTCCAAATCTGCTAAATAAATGTCTTCCACCTTCTGCTCTTTCAAAGACTAAAATTTCAGATGTCATTCCCCGGTCAAGTGTGAGCTCTAAGTCAAACCTCTCACATTCACATTGATCATACGACCCAATAGTGCTAGTTATCAATGTATTTTGTTTTGTTTTGTTTTTTTTTTCTTTTTACCTACTATGGTGTGGCCTTTTTTTTTTTGATTTCAAAATCATTAGTTCTGCAAACTGCAGACTTTCTCGCAGTATGTTCACCTGCTAACAGAGGGTTGTCTGATAACATATCTCTCATTAAGAAAATGTTATGTTAGTGAAATGAGAAGTGATTTTCTTGGAAACTTAAAAGATTTGTTCAGAAAGCACTAATTCAAAACCAAAAGTTTTACCTCATCTATGCTCTTGATATTTTCATTGACACTTTTGTCTCAGGGGAAAGGGAGTTTAGCAATATATTGCTTTGAAGTTTGCAAGAGGCTAAAGTGGCTACTGCTATAGTAACCCATATGCAGAGCAGGGCCCCTTTACTGTAGGTTTAAGAGTATTTTATATTATCATTTAAGTAATTATTAAATACTATACTATTTTAAAATATATCTCTTGTATATCATATATGTTCATGTAAGTTTTCTCTTCTGAAAAAGTCATAGACCCAAAGGAAGACCAATGATTGTTAAGTCTTTTCTTCCATAGGTAGTGTTATACTAAATTTTGCATGGTGTCATTCTCAGTTTCTTACTCCCTTTTGCACCCAGGCATACATGGAAGTACAATAATATCACCCTCTAATTGGTGAGATGGACTTTGAATCTCATGATTCCAGTTCTCAGAAATGTGTGTCAGTTTGAACCCAGAAGAGAAAACTATGTCAGGGTTTGAAAATTTCGTCCTCCTCCCTTCCTGACATGTTACCCACATTTTGAGTGAATTGTTTCTTAGTTCTTTTGCCTTATTGGTAAATGTGAGGCAAAAAAAGGCACATCCTGGGCCAGCACAAGCCCAGTGATTGATATTCACTAACCCAGAGGAACTCCCATTCTACCTCCTCTTGGGGGCTGTTTCCAGTCTCAGACTCTTAAAACTACACTCATTCTCCTCAGTGAGATGGACTTTGGTGCTTATGTTTTAAATTCTCATAACAGTCAGTCAGTTTGAACTCAAGAGAAAGCAAAGGAAGTGTTTTGACCTCCTCCCGTCCTAACATGGTCCTCTTATTACCTGGAATGAATTGGAGTTTTCTTCCTTCCATTGAGTGATTGGTGTGAAAAGGAAAATGATATGTCTCATAAGGTATTTCACTGTGAACCCAGCATGGTTATTCAACTTCCACCATTTGTACTTCTTTTTCTTTTTTTTCTTTTTTTCTCCACCCCATGGTGTATGGAGTTCCTGGTGCAGAGATCAGCTCCAAGCTGCCGTTGCAACCTACACCACAGTGGTGGCAAGGCCAGATCCTTAACCCCCTGTGCCTGGCCCAGGAATGAACCTCATATCTCAGCACTCTAGAGATGCCACTGATCCCACTGTGCCGCAGTGGAAACTCCTCACTATTAGCACTTCTGGGATTTCTCTTTTTGGTCCATCTAGGCAGACTTAGTTTTTGTGTCCATTAAATGTGAGTAATAATACATTTCCAACCTTCTGAGGTGTGAGTTTTCTTCAATGTGGGCTGACTTGTTTGATTTACAAACACTCTCCCAGGCTTTTAGGACTGTAATACCTTCTTGTCATATGATTTCAACAAGACCTGCTCCACTTAGGCTTGGCTTAAGATAGAAATTTGCATTGTAGGATTTTAGGCATTCATCATTTAACAAAATGTGAACAGATTCATCCAGGAAACAAACCCTGCATTTTCTCTACAGCACTGTTTCAAGATGTTAATTGTTGTAATGGCTTAAGAAATTTTGGGTTTTAAAAAATAATGAAGTCGACCTCGACCATTAAGTAACAGCCAAGGAACTTATTAGAACTAAGAAATGGAATAATTATGGCACTACCATTGCCAAAATAGGAAAGAATTTTTTTAAAGTAAACTTGGAGCTATTATTTTAAGACTTTTCCCCAATAAGGGAATATTTTTATATTTTACCCCTATAATCTTTTGGGAGTACAATCTTTTTTTTTTTTTTTTTTTTAGTTCTTACCTTTTATTTTTTTTCTACTGTACAGCATGGTGACCCGTTACACATACCTGTATACATTCTTTTTTCTCACATCATCATGCTCCATCATAAGTGACTAGACTGAGTTCCCAGTGCTACACAGCAGGATCTCATTGCTAATCCATTCCGAAGGCAATGTCTCTATCTATTAACCTCAAGCTCCCAGTCCATCCCACTCCCTCCCCTCCCACTTGACAACCACAAGTCTATCCTGCAAGTCCATGATTTTCTTTTCTGTGGAAACGTTCATTCGTGCCGTATATTAGATTCCAATATAAGTGATATAATACGGTTTTTGTCTTTCTCTTTCTGACATACTTCACTCAGTATGAGAGTCTTTAGTTCCATCCATGTTGCTGCAAATGGCATTATTTCGTTTTTATGGCTGAGTGGTATTCCATTGTGTATATATACACACCACATCTTCCTAATCCAATCATCTGTCAATGGACATTTGGGTTGTTTCCATGTCTTGGCTATTGTGAATAGAGCTGCAATGAACATGCAGGTGCATGTGTCTTTTTGAAGGAAAGTTTTGCCCGGATATATGCCCAAGAGTGGGGTTGCTGGGTCATATGGTAGTCCTATGTATAGTTTTCTAAGGTACCTCCATACTGTTCTCCATAGTGGTTGTATCAGCTCACATTCCCACCAAGAGTACAGGAGGGTTCCCTTTCTCCACACCCCTCCAGCACTTGTAATTTGTGGACTTTTTTTTTTTTGCCTTTTTTTTTTTTTTTTTTTGCCATTTCTTGGGCCACTCCTGCGGCATATGGAGGTTCCCAGGCTAGGGGTCGAATTGGAGCTGTAGCCGCCGGCCTACGCCAGAGCCACAGCAACGCAGGATCCGAGCTGCGTCTGCAACCTACACCTCAGCTCAGGGCAACGCCGGATCATTAACCCACTGAGCAAGGGCAGGGACGAACCGCAACCTCATGGTTCCTAGGATTCGTTAACCACTGTGCCACGACGGGAACTCTCTGTGAACTTTTTAATGATGGCCATTCTGACTGGTGTGAGGTGTATCTCATGGTAGTTTTGATTTGCATTTCTCTAATAATCAGGGATGTTGAGCATTTTTCCATATGCTTGTTGGCCATCTGTACATCTTCCTTGGAGAAATGTCTAGTCAGGTCTTTGGCCCATTTTCCACTGGGTTGTTGGCTTTTTTGGCTGTTGAGTTGTATAAGTTGCTCGTATATTTTAGAGATGAAGCCCTTATCAGTTGCATCATTTGAAACTATTTTCTCCCATTCTGTAAGTTGTCTTTTTGTTTCCTTTGCTGTGCAAAAGCCTGTCGGTTTCATTAGGTCCCATTGGTTATTTTTGCTTTTATTTCTGTTGCTTTGGGACACTGACCTGAGAAAACATTTGTAAGACTGATGTCAGAGAATGTTTTGCCTATGTTCTCTTCGAGGAGTTTGATGGTATCTTGTCTTATATTTTTTTTTAACAAAATGAGCTCTTATCCACTGTGTGTGTGTGTGTGTGTGTGTGTGTGTGTGTGTGTGTGTGTCTATGTCTGTGTGTCTCTGTGTGTCTGTGTGTGTTCTGGCATTCAGATAGTTATAAATTTAGACATGAATTTTGCAATAAATTTTGTTCTGGTGTTCCATTTCCGTATTGACCTTAAACTTCCCATTTATTTTTATTTCTTTTTAGAAATTCAAGAAAGAAATGGTACGCACTCTAAAAATCATTATTCACCAACCTCTTTAACATAACAGACTCCTTGATGTCTTAACATTCCCAGATTCTTAATTTCTGTGCTTTTGCTGGTATTTCCCTTCCCTTGAATGGTACCTTTATGTCTACAAATTTAATTATAAACTTCCTGATGGAAAGTTCTTGCCATCTCATCTCCCCATCTAAAGTCCGTTTCAATTCTTCCTTTTCCCATTCTAGATCATTCTTTCCCATAAAAATTACCATTTTTTTTTCTGGCTTTCCAGATACAAGTTATAGGCACACATAGAGATAAAGACATTATGTTAAAAGGCAGAGGGTTCCATTCTGTTTCTCTTCCAGGACACATGCCCAGTTAGGACTTCCATCATATGCCCATTTCTAGGGCCCACATTTATGCCAATGAGATGTCCCCAAACCCACAGAAATCAGATAGCATGTCCAGTGGGCTGAGTGAAGTTGGCCAATTCATTGACCCTTCAAAGCTGTGTGTATTCTGTTATTTTTCCTTGCTTGGCCATGAACTTATTTGCTCCTTTGACTTTTATGAGTAAATGTGAAAAGAAAACAAGCAAATCCCGTTAATGTGTATTCCTGTGTCCCTAGCCATGGTTCCATCTGATACAGTATTTTGGTCATTAGTCAAAATCTCCATCTTTTTCTTTTTTCTGTTTTTATTTATTTATTATAAATTTATTTATTTACATATTATTAATGTTAATATTACCACAGCTCACCCTAATGCCGGATTCTTATCCCAGAGAGCAAGGCCAAACCTATACCTGAGAACACTAGAGGGTTCCTTTCCACTGTGCTCATAGGACACTCACCACCATCTTTTTCACCATATCCTAACATTTTACAGACCCTTCTCAGCTCTTTTCTTCTCAAGTATACGCATCCTTTTTATTACTTTCCCGCATTGTATTTTCTGTGATTTGTGCTGCTCTGCAATATCTGCAGGCATTTCTCCTGTACAGTAATGCTAGTCATCACATCCTCTCGCTTTTTTCAGTGTTGTGTTAATGGTCTGTCAAAAATTCCTGTCCTGCATTTAAACACGCGTTGGTGGCGTCGAATGTTTTATTTCCCTCCTTTTCATGAGATTTAATTCGGACATCTTCATTTAGGCTTGGGTTGAAATACAAAAACAAGATCAAGTATTCCTCAGTGATATAAATGTGAACAGAGACATCCAGTACATAACCAAGAGTAACCTCTAGACATGGTCTCTAATCTTCTGATTCAGTGTTTGTGTCCAGTTTACTGACCACGGCTTCCCCAAACCCCGATCATGTGTACCAGCAGCCAAAGAGCTTTTTGGATCGTACAAACTGAAAATGACAACCAAACTAATGACAAGTCAGTTGAGAAATTTTTAAAAGTAAACTCTAGGACTAAGAGTCTAAATATCTCTACAAATACAATAAATTTCTCAGTTAATGCTCCTCTCCATTTCTGGATAAAGCCTTGAACAGGAGTAAGGTTTGAACAATGTGGATGTGTGAGCATGTGTGGTGTGTGTGTGTTGTTTGTATATCTGCATGGTTTATAATTGTGTTCCTATTTAGGGTTTGTATCTGACCATTAGCAAATTATTATAATGCAAAACATTCAATAAAATTGAACTACCTTTTCTTTGTTCTTTTGATATTAACAAGTGTTAACATGGATGTTTTCATTTTATTTCTCATATTTGGGGGGAGAATTGGTAAATTTTTCTGACAGCCTTTGGCCCACAACCTTTTAAAGGAATGCTAACATTTCTGTCTTTCTATGTGAATGCCACCCATTGGCTCACCCTTCCCCTCTCCCCTCCCAGTGTTTTGGCTACGGTCTACACCATATTAATTTTCCCCATCCCTTCTTCCAAATTCCATCCCTTTCCGGCTCTTCTTTGTCAGTGCATACATTTTCTTCTCTGTAACACTAGGGTTTGTTTCATTTTTTTAATGTCTCCAGTGATGTGCCCTGATTTTGTTAGGATTTTTGTACAGAGGAGGGTACTAAAGTGAGTATTAGAAGTTTGCCTTCTGCATTTGTCATTCAATGTCCTGCATTAGTTCTTCCATGATTTCTCTTCTCGATACAATACAGGCAGGCATTACTTTTGTGTCTAAAGCTTACTAATGATATATTTCAAAGTTTTGCCATTTCAAGCTTCTGAAGTGTGACATTTATGTGTGCTCAGTTGTTTGTTTTACAACCAATTCCACTATCATGTAGTAATTAAATCCTTTTTCCATGTGGTTTTGTTAAGACATGAGTCACTTAGGTTTTTGCTAACCATAAGAAGTCACATTATAGGGGTCTATATATTCATCAGCTGACAAAAGTGTGAATTGAATTATCCAGGAAATGAACCCTGCGTTTTCTGTAACACAGTGCTTCATGATGTTATTTCATTGTTCATGTCTTCTTAGTACGTTAACATTTTACAATAATGAAGTTGACTCCACCTAGTTAGTAACTGCCGAAGAACTTATTGGAGCTAATAAAAATAATATTCACCCTAAATGTCTAAAATGGTAAGGAACATATTTTAAAGTTAAACTTCAGAACTGTTATGTAGTCATTTTTCTCAATTAAGACAATACATTTATCTTTTTATCCTATTTCCTTTGGAGAATAGTCCCCTAACAAAATGAGCTCTCAACCACATTGAGTCGTGTGTGCATATGTTGTATGTGTGTGTGTGTGTGTGTGTGTGTGTGTTGAGTTAGTTATTAATTTAAAAGATGAATTTTGTGAAAACGTTTTTCTTGATGTTTCATTTCTATGACATTGACCTTAAACTTTCCATTTTATTTCTCTAAAGTACCTCAGGAAAGAATGGTAAGTATTCTAAAATCTCGTTACTCAAACCTCATTCATATGACTGATTTCTCGCGGGCTTAACGTTCTAAATTGCTTAATCTGTATGCTTTTCTTTGTCTGTCTTTCTCCTGGGTGTCTGTGTTTATTCCAAGTAATGTTATTTTTAAACGATAATTTTTATTTCAGAGAATACATTTTAAGTATATTTGATTTAATGTTTGTTTGAAGCTGTATATAAGTCCATCTGCACACAGAGTATTGTTCAGTGGTGGCTTTAGTCAACCTATGCTTTCTCTCTCTCTTTTGAAGTACCTCTTTTTGTGCATGAGTGTGTCTTTTCCTCTTATTCTGGGAAAGGTTTGAGACCCAGTACACACCAGTGATTGGCACATTCCATATCCTTTAAACCAGAGGGAGTGCCAATTCTACTGCCTTGCATTCTGCGATGTGCAGCTTAGCCTCCTTGCCATTAGGAAGGATACGAAAGTGAAATCTCATTTCCTTTGAAGTGAGGTGGTCTTTGAACTTGGCAGTTTTAATTCTCAGAAGACAGTTCTCAGAAACAACTTTGGAAGTGTTTGAAAGATTTGACCTTCTCCTTTCTGACACTGTGCCCTCCCTTTCAATGAACTGTTTCTTTCTTTCTTTTAGTTACCAATAAACGTGAAGAAGAAAAGGGTAAGTCCCATGATTGCATTTCCTTGTATACCTAAACATGGTTTCATCTGTTACTTGTGCCTTTCCCTTCACTTGCAAAGATTATAGTTCTCAACTCCAACATCTGCATATTTTACATGCTCTTCTGTCAAATCTGAATCTTATCTTTACAACGGTAGGTTTCCACTTTATTCGCTATTGAATTATCCCAAAATATTGCTCTTTGACTAGTCTTATATTTGCAATATATGCAGACATTCCTTCTCAGTCAAGGTGCTTTACTGGTGCTTCATTTATCACATAATATTGGACTGTAACCTGGACTATTTGAATGTTATATGTCACAGAAACTCTGAAATCGTTTATATATTCTCTTTTTTTTTTTTTTTTGATCTTTTCATCTTTTCTAGCACAGCACCCACGGCATATGGAGGTTCCCAGGCTAGGGGTCCAATTGGAGCTACAGCTGCTGGCCTACGCCAGAGCCACAGCAATGCGGGATCTGAGCCTCGTCTGCAACCTACACCACAGTTTATGGCAGCGAAGGATCCTTAACCCACTGAGTGAGGCCAGGGATTGAATCTGCAACCTCATGGTTCCTAGTCAGATTCGTTAACTGAGCCACCACGGGAACTCCATGAAATCTTTGTATATTCTTAAACAGTATGGAATTATTTGCTTTAGCGGACACTTAACTTGTTTAAACTCAAACTGCAAGCACTACAATGCCTGTGGTGGTTGACAATTGGGTCTCAGTTTGGGTTTTATTATAAGTCATCCCCATAAGCTCATGGCTGAAATTCAAAGGGATTTAGGACAAGTTCGTATGTCGCTCTGGGGTTCTCTTTTTTGGTTCTCCTCTCCTGCATTCCTCTTTCATTCTCCTGTGTTCTTAGTTCTTTCTCTGGTCCCTAGATCCAAAAATAAGAGACTTTCTATTAGACTATATGCAGCATTGCTAACTGGGTGCCCTCAGGGTAAGCACACAACAATTAGGAAGCCTGATTTATGCTGGTCACTTGCTTCACGGTTTGACTCGCCAACAAATTTGGTCTGCGTTTGTTCACTCTCCAGGGCTTCCAGTAGTTGCTTCGTATATTTCATCCAAAGTTTATGGTTACCTTCTACGAGGAGGGTCAATTTGTTAGCACGCTAATTTCTCTCTATAGAGGCAAACAGTTAGGGCTTAAAAACATACCAGCCCATTTTAATATCTGTCAAATTTATTTCCTAAATGTTCACAGTGATGTACACTCTTGGCAGGATATGAAAATTCCAGTTACTCCACATGTTCACCAAAACTTGGCCTTATCAGCATCTGATTTTAGATATTCTAGAGAATGCATAGCATTATCACATGTTTAATTTGCATTCTTCCGATGGATGATGGAGTTGAGAATATTTGCAAATATGGATTTAGTGTAAAAATACATATTGTATAGTAAAAAAAACTCAGCAAATTCAATGAAGAAGGAATGTACCTCAATAGGCTAATATAAATATAATATTGGTCATACAAACAAGCGCAGCTAGCATCTCAATAGAGAAAAGCTGAAAGGCTTTCCTCCAAGATCAGAAAGGATGTGTGTCCACTCCTGCAACTTCCACTCAACATAGTTCAGGTATACCTCTTTTTACTGCATTTCATCCTACTGTGTTTTGCAGATATCACATTTTGTACAAACCGAACATCTGTGGCAACCCTGCCTTGTCAGATGATGGTTAGCACTTTTCAGCAGTAAAGTATTTTTTAATTGAGATATGCACATTTTTAGACATAATTCTATTGTGCACTTACTAGACAGTAGAATAGTGGAAACAAAACTTTTATGTGCACTAGGGAACCAAACATTCATGTGACATATGTTATTGAATATTTCCTATATTATGGTGGTCTGGAACTGCAGCTGCAATATCGCCAAGGTATGTTTGTACTCAAAATCCTAGCCAGGGCATTAAGGTAATAAAAAAATGAAAGGTATCCCATCAAAAAGGAAGGCTTAAAATTGTGTCTGTTTTCAGATGACATAAAAGTATATGTAGAAATCCATGGGGCTTTCATAAGAACATTGTTAGAGCTAAAAAATAAATGAATTCAGTAGTTATAGGAAACAAAATCAGCATATAAAATAAGTGGCATTTCTGTATCCTAATGACAAACTATCTAAAAGAGAAATTAAGAAAGCACTGCCACTTAAAATAGCCTCAAATAGAATAAAATACTTAGGAATAAAATGAACCAAGAATGTGAAATATCTGTACACTAAAGGCTATAATGACACTGATGAAAGTATTTGAAAAAGACACACATAAAATATATATCCCATATTCATGGGTTGGAAGAATTAATTTGTTAAAATGTCCATATAACCTAAAGTAATCTACAGATTCAAGGGAGTATCTATCTTAATTCCAATGGGATTTTTTACATAAAGAGAAATCATAGTCTTAACATTTGTATGGAACCACAAAGGACCTTGAATAGTCAAAGCAATCTCAAGAAAGAAGAATAAAGCAGGAAACATCATGCTTCCTGATTTAACACTACATTCTAAAACTATAGTAATCAAAACTGTATGATACTGGCATATAAACAAAAGCGTAGACCAACAGTGCATAACCTAGAACCCAGAAATAAACCCATAAAGAAGTTAAATTTTTTTTGATAAAGATGTGAAAAATACACAAGGGGCTCTTCAATAAGCAGCATCGGGGAAATGGGATAACCACATGCAGAAAAACGACATTGGAAATCTATCTTACAAATCAACCCCAAATGGATTAAAGACTAAAAAATAAGTTTTGGCATCACAAGAAGAAGATAGAGGAACAGCTCTTTGACATTGGTCTTGGTGGTAATTTTTTGAATTTGACACCAAAAGCAAAAATACGTAATGGGATTACATCAAACTAAAAAGTTTCTGTACATCAAAGGAAACAATCAGCACAATGAAAAGGCATCTGAGAAACTGGGATACAAAATTGCAACTCATATCCGATAAGGGATTAGTATAGTGAATACATATAAAGAGCTCAAACAACTCCATAGCAAACCAAACATCCAAAAGGGAAAACAATAAACAAAAACCAACCAAACAAAAAACACTTGATACTTAAATTGGACAAAGTCCCTGAATAAACATTTCTCCAAGAAAGATATGAAATGTGCAAGGAATATATGAAATGGTACTCAACATCCTTGATCATCCAGATAATGAAGCACAATAAGAGATCACCTCACACCTGCTGTAATGGCTATCATCACAAAGACAAACAATAACAAGTGTGGGTAAGGACAGCAAATGTGGGTGAGGAAACCCTTGTGTGCTAGAGGGAAGGTAAAGTGGTACAGTTCTTGTGGAAAACAGTATGGAAGTACCTCAAAAATTAAAAGTCAGGTATCAGGACTTCTCATCATGGCTCAGTGGTAAGGAGCCCAACTAGCATCCATGAGGATGTGGGTTTGACCCCTGGCCTCGCTCAATGGGTTCAGGCTTTGCACGAGCTCTGTTGTAGGTCACAGACGCAGCTTGGATCTGGCATTGTTGTGGTTGTGACATAAGCCAGAAGCTGCAGTTTTAATTGGATCCCTATCCTGGGAACTTCCATATGCCATGGGTACAGGCCTAAAAAGCAAAAAACAAACAAAACAACAACCCCCTATCATATGATCCACCAATCCCTTTTCTGTATATGCACTTAAAGGAATTAAAATCAGAATCTCAAAGTAATATTTGCACTCTTATGTTCACTGCTGCATTATGCACAATAACCAAGATACTGCAAAACCTAAGTGTACAACAGATGAATGTACAAAGAAAATGTGGATAGGTATACAATGATATATTATTCAGCCTTAAGAAGGAATAAAATCCGGAGTTCCCGTCATGGCGCAGTGGTTAACGAATCCGACTAGGAACCATGAGGTAGCGGGTTCGCTCCCTGGCCTTGCTCAGTGGGTTGAGGATCCGGCACAGCCATGAGCTGTGGTGTAGGTTGCAGACGCGGCTCGGGTCCCGCGTTGCTGTGGCTCTGGTGTAGGCCGGTGGCTACAGCTCTGATTCGACCCCTAGCCTGGGAACCTCCATATGCCGTGGGAGCGGCCCAAGAAATGGCAAAATGACCAAAAGAAAAAGAAAAAGAAGGAATAAAATCCTAGCTTTTGTGACAAGGTAGATGAACATGGAAGACATTTTGCTCACGAAAATAAGCCAGACATATAAAGACAAATATTGCAGGATCTGATTTATATGTGGACTCTTACACAAAAAATGAGAAAGAAAGAAAAAAGTCAAACCCATAGAAACAGAGTAGAATGGTGGCTACCAGAAACTGGAGCATGCGGAAAATGGAGACATGTCTTTTAAAAGGAAAGAAAAAGAAAAAAGAAAGGAGAGTGACTGTTTGCAGGAGGTGGGGAGAGGGAACCGTGGGAAGTTTATTATGTAATGGGTACAGAGTTTCAGGGTTGCAAGATAAAAAGAGTTCTGGAAGTGGTTGTTGATGATGTTTGTGCAATAGGAATGTGCTGAATACAACCAAGCTCTACACATGAAAAATGGTGAAGATAGTAAATCTTGTTGCGTATATTTCATCACAATAAAAACTGGGGAAATTGAATAAATTCAACAAGAGTTACGAAGTACATAACTCTTTTTTTCTTTCACTTTTACTGCAGAAAGAGAGGAGATCATGAGAAAGTCACAGGGGATTCCTGTTTCAGGCAAGAAATAACCTCCTCAATAACTTTTATTCACATTCCATTGGCAAGAGCTAATTATATCGCCAAATAATGTGGCAGTGGAGATAGATAATATACTTTGGCCGGGACGGTGATCTAATGCATCTCTCCTTTTATCAGTTGTGGGTCAAAAGAAGCAGGAGCCAAGTACGTTGGGTGTCCTGTGACTAAATGTTCCTGCAAGTACCAGCAAGATGCATGAAGCAATTACTCTAGAATGCTGCCTTTTTTTTTTCTTACAGGAATACAATCCTTAGAACTGTAGTATCCTCCTTGTAATGTCAAGGAGGCGTTTTTTTCAACAATTTTTTTTTAATTTCAAGGGGAGTCAATCAATGTATATAGGGGAATTTACCTGACAAATACTGCTCAAATAGTTTTGGACACATGAGTGCCTTTACTCTGTTCTTCGTCATCACTTTTTAAGCACCTCTCCCATGTATGAGCAGAGGTTTTCCTTTTATTCTGAAAAAGGTAGAAGACTCAATGCAAGATCAATAGTTGATATATTTATTATCTCAAGTTATTGATTCTTTGATTTGCTATGTTGCTACAATTTATGCAGATACTACTGTTTTTTTCTTTTTAGGGCCACACTTGCAGCATGTGGAATTTCCCAGGCTAGGGATCGAATCAGAGCTGCAGGGGCCAGCCTGCACCACAGCCACAGCAATGCCAGATCTGAGCCACATCTGTGACCTACACTACAGCTCATGGCAATGCTGGATCCTCAACTCACTGAAGGAGGCCAGGGATCGAACCCATGTCCTCATGGATACTAGTCAGATTCTTTTCCATTGCACCACAATGGGAACTCCCAGATACTAATTTGAGTCAAGTAAATTATATTACTCATACACCTCCGAAGTACCAGCCTTTTCAGAGTGGCTGACGTGAATGTTTTGTCCAAAATATATTCACAACATTTGACTTAGATCTGATCTACTGCCATTGAAGACTTTGTTTCCTTTCCTTTCATGGAATTTTATTATAAAGAACTGAATTTAGGCATTAGTTAAAAAGTAAATTTATAAAACACACTTTTATATATCCATAAGTTGACGAAAATTTTCTAAGTAGGGTAGCACAAGAAAATTACCCTGTGATACTACTAAAAGCAGTGGTTCAATATGTTCTAATTTAGTTTTGTAGAAATTCTATACCACATAGCCTTTGCAATACAGAATTGTATATTCATATTGGTTAAAAAACACCTTATTAAATATCACAAACTGAATTAAGAAAGCCTAACTAATGACAAAAGGGATCAGGATCATTTTTAAAAGGTGAACACGAGGGAGTTCCCATTGTGGCTCAGCAGTAATGAACCCAACTACTGTCCATGAGGATGTGTGTTCAATCCCTGGCCCTGCTCAGTGGGTTAAGGATCTGGCATATAGGAATTTGCATTTCAGGGATCAAACCTGCATCATCCTCATGGATAGTCAGGTTCTTAACCCACTGGTCCACAATGGGAACACTACTTTTGCCACTTTCAAGCTTCTGAAGTTTGAGTTTTCTCCACGACTTGTTCATTTGTTTTATTTACCACCACTTCCACTCACTTTTAGTACTGAAGTCCCTTCTTTTCATGTGATTTCATTCAGATGCACTCACTTAGGTATTAGCTTACATAGAAACTCACATCACAGGAGTTTGCCCATCCCAGGAGAAAAGTGTGAGCAGAATCATCCAGGAAACAAACCCTGCCCTTCCTCCACAGCACAGTTTCTGCCCTGAATCAATTCTTCCTTTATCACAGAGGTGTTACACTACCTTTATAGAAGCTGCTTGTGACTTTACACGAAGTCATTTATAATCTCAGTTCTTTTCTCACCAGGATTTGTGGACAAGTGGGAAGTTCTGTTTTTTGTCTGATTGGTGAGATTGCATTTGAACCTGGTGGTCCACTTCTCAGAAGTGTGCGTCAGTTTTGACCACCCAGAAAACTATGGCAGCACTGAAATTTGTGTCTTTCTCCCTCCCTGACATTGTATCTTCTTTGTGAATTCTCTTTCTTTCTTTCTTTCTTGTTAATGATAATAGGGAAGAAGTTAAGTCACATGAACGTTTTTCCCTGTTTAAGATCTGTTTCTTTTCTTACTGCACTTTCTCCTTTAAATCCCATTCAATCACCTTTTTCAACGCTAATAAATGCATATTTTTACATGAGTTTCTTGGAATCTTACTCTTCCAACAGAATTGCCATCTTTGTCATTTATTTATTTCTCAAAATTGCTTCTTTGATTTGTCCAATGGTGCAGTCTATGTATATATTTTGTCAGACTCAAGTAAATTCTGTTAATCATACACCTCTGGGTATTGGCATTTTCTCTGTAGCCTGTGTGAAGGTTTTGTCTAAGATTAAAATCATTTGACTTAGACCTGCTTCCCTACAAGCTAAGCTTATTTTCCTTTCCTTTCATGGAGTTTAACTGAGAAGACCTTCACTTGGGCATTAGCTGAAATAGAAATTCACAAAACACGAGGTTATATATTGTCAATGGATGAAAATATTGCAGATGGAAGAGCCCAGAAAACATGTCCTTGTGCGCCTCTGGAAGCAGTGCTCAGGATGCTCTAATTTAGTTACTATTGCTGCTTTATATCCTTCGGCTATCACAAAACTCGATTTAACTATACATATTAATTAAATGCCATCAATTGTTTAAATCTTTCAAACGATAATAAATGCCTCTACTCCAAGGGATCAAGAACATTTTTAAAAGGTGATTAAGAAAACTACTCTTTCTAAATTTTTTCTCAGTGAAATCAGTCATTTTATGCCCATTTTCCATTTGAGGAGAACACTTCTTTGGACAAAATTGAGCTCTCGAGCACTGTATTTGTATATGTTTGTGAGTGTTTGTGTGATGATAAGATATGTGTTTGCATTGCATGTTTGTGTTTATACTTATCTGCTTCCTGATGGGTTTAATTTATGTATAAATTTTGCATTGCAATGATTTTTTGTTGTATTTCTCTTCAATTTTCAGAAATATTTCAGAAAAAACATTGGTGAATTATTTCTTATATTCTTTAGCCTCAAAATACTTTGTAATGATGGTTCTTCTGTTGTCTTTAATATTCCCAGCCTTTTATCAATATGTTATTCATTGGCTTACACTTCCTTGAGATATCTACTATTGTAACTCAAATTTTTGGTTACAGAATTAACTTGTATTTCTCTCCTGATTTTCCTCCCTCCCCTCTTATTTGTAGGATATTCTCTGAATAGAAGAGAGCAGTCTTCAGCCATTGTTGGTAGGTTCATTAAATGTGTAAATGTCTTTGTCTGCTGCCAATATATTATATTTTGCTTTCATGTTTTTCAAAAAATTAGATTTTTATTCATGCTTGTTTTCAGAGGTATTTAACTTAATCTTTCCATGTTATCTTTCAGATGATCTCCAGGGAAAAAATGGTAAATTTCTGAGAAGTGTCCACTCCAGTAACTCTTCCAGTGACTGCTTCTATGATATCTTTAACATTATGTGATTTTTTTTTATCATTATGCTATCCATTGGTTCCTCCTCTCCTGCATGTCCGTTCTTCTCTACCCAATTTTTGGATATGAAATTCCTCCTTATTCTCTTATTTCCACTCTTTTCCCCAGTGTCCCATCAATTCCCATTGCATCTTTTTTTTTTTTTCTTTTTAGGGTTTTAGGGCCACACCCACGGCATATGGAGGTTTCCAGGCTAGGGGTCAAATCAGAGCTACAGGTGCCAGCCTACGCCACAGCCACAGCAACACCAGATCTGAGTCATTTCTGCGACCTACACCACAGTTCATGGCAATGCCAGATCCTTAACCCACTGAGAGAAGTCAGGGATTGAACCTGCGTCCTCATGGATACTAGCCGGGTTCCTTAACTGCTGAGGCAGGACAGGAACTCCCATTGCATCTTTTTAAATCCATACCTTTCCTTCCCTACAACATTGGCTTTCTTTACCTTCCAGAGACTTGCCACATTTGTATTGTGAATTTGTAGACTAAATGGGTTCGGACTAATAGGCACAGGATTTTCACATTCTATATATTTTTCTGGAAACTGCCCATGACCTTAGGACCTTTTCAAGTATCCAGGTTGAAGGGGCCATTACTATGCTATTGATACCTCCCCAACCTGAAAAGAAAAGAGGATTCCAAGTTTGTGGAATAAAGTTTCTCCCTCCATCTCACTGTCAAAGAATGTATAAATTCGGATGCCATCCACTGGTTAAAGATGACATTGGGCTCACTGTTTAAGTGTTCTTTATCATATTAACCAAGTGCTGCTAATTTTACAAGTACTTCATCATATTTTCCTGGATTTTTTCCCATCTACATTAAATATTTTTTATTCTTTTTCATTTTTTTATTCAAACAATTGTTAATACGAAAAACTGCTATGCTGTTTCAATGTTTGCACAAGAAGAACAGTACCATTTAAGGAAAGTTTGTGTACAATACATATCTCAGTTCAGAATTTTTTATATGAATATGAATGAAAAGAGATGGTATTATCCTAGGATAAATCCAAAATATGTTAATAAGTCACTAATATAGTTGAATAACTATTCAAAGTTATTATAATCATATTTTCAATTACATTTTGGTCTACAGATTGAATGGAATTTAGGAAGACATTTAGTCAATGCATCAAGCAGACTTCATAGGACTATGGCAAGAGATAACAGTTTTTGTCAGAGGGGTACTTTTCTGCACACTTTTCCATTACATTTTGGATACTTGTCCCATATATGTGAGCAGCTTGGTCTTTTATGGTGAAAATGCAGGAAGGCCCAAGGCAAGATCAATGATGGTCATACCTTATACCAGAGGAAGTTCTACTCTATGTTCTCTCATTATTTCCTTTCTTCTCTTAAATCCTTTGGCACAAAATATGAAGCCATATAAAAAACAGCATCGCCTTTCATGGATTACATGGCATTTGGAAACCTTTGATTCCAATGCTTAGGAATGTGGGTCACGTTTAAGGGAAAATGAACAACGAAAAGATTTCAAATCATCACCCTTTCCTTTTCCTGATGTTGTGCCTTCATTTGTAGTTTAAATGGCTATTTCTTCTTTTTATCTTTCAGCTAAGAGTGAACAGAATAACGGCAAGTCCCTTTAAATATTTTACACCTTGTATTTTGTCATGTTTTGTCTGTTTCTTCACCATGTGTCTTTGATGCTCCACAGTATTCTTTCTCAACTCCAACCGACCTATATATAACCCTACCTCATAATATTTTCATTTCATTGTTATTTCAACTGAAATTTATCATGTTCGTAGGTTATTCAATGCCCCATTTTCCTTTGACTTACCCTATCCTACCTATTCATATGGAAATTTCCTTTTTGTCAAATATATATTGATACAAATTAACTTGTAAAAATTTTGCTATTTTTAAAGTTCTTTGTCTAAGATGGTTGACTCATTTGATTGAGAAGCCCATTCACTGCCAATTAACAGTTCACTTCTTTTCCTTTTCTCTGATTTCCTGAAAGTAAGCATCCTTGAAGAAAAGTTAGAAATCAAACTCCCATAAAACACAGCTAAACATTAATCTCCTGAAAAATGACATGAAGAGAGGCACCCATCAACCTGACCTGATCTGACCTGAATGGTCTACAAAAGCAGTAGTTCAGGATTCTGTAATCCAGTGTTTGGTGAGTTTATATACCAATGCTACTACCACTGTAGGAACAGTGAGTGTATTTATTTAGCAGAAATCAGATGACTTATAAACATGAAAAACTGAGTAATAAAAGACTAAATACTTTCAAAAGGAATCATGAAAACTTTTGTCAGGTTCATTACCAGAAATAATATTTCTCACTGTCTCAATGGAAAATATGTATTTATTTTCCTCTCTTCATTCATTTAATACCATTCATTTCTTAAAAGTGAGCTTTCAGAAACAGTTTGCCTGTTAGCTTGCATATGTTTATTTGTCTGTGTCTGTGTTTTATACTTGTCTGCATCTTGACAATTTAATTTTGCATACAAATTTTTCAGTGAATCTGAATTTCATTCATTTCATTCCAATGATATTTACATTGTATTTTGTTTTTATTTTACAGATGTACTTCAGAAAAAATATGGTAAAACCTCTTTTATACCCCGTCACCCCAAAACACTGTAGAACACCTGCGTTCGTGGTGTTATAAAGATATCCCAGCTCTTAACCAACGTATCATCACTGGCTTGCCCTTTCCCAGATCTCTACTATTCTACAATATTGCAGTTAGGGACTCTCCCATATTCCTCCCTTCTCTGCTCTTGCAAAGCCTGTATATTCCAATATAGTCTGTGGGTCAAAGTGTAAACTTGAGGGGCATCCCTGCACTGCCTCTGAGCACATTACCCAAAGGTCCCTGGGTACTCAAAGACCTCACATGGTTTTTCCTAGAATTTTTTTAAAAGCCAATGAAAGCAGTTTTAATTCATTCTTTTTTACTTCATTGACACAACGGTCAATTTTGCAAACTCCAACTACTTCAAATATTTGTAGAAGGATTTCATAGCTTAAGGAAAGCTTAATAATAATAATAATACATTTCTGACTTCTAAGTTTTTAAGGCAAATGACACAAGGAACTACTGTCCTACAATGTTCCCAGAAGGTTTTTCATAAAATGCAAATGTAGTCTTTAGAAGTTTAATATCCTGTTTTTCTAATGACATTTTTGTCAGTGTCCTTTCGTTTTCAGAGGGAATCAAATTCACCTCTCAATGCATGTAGCTGGCTTCATGTAGCCCCTGCCACAGGCCTTGCTTGCAACCAATGGAAGTTTTCTCCTCTTTGCTTCCTCCTCTCTTTTCAAGTAACTCAGTCTTGTGTGAGTGTGTATTTGCATTTTAGTCTCAAAAGGGGATTGAATAAAATGAGTTTTATTTTGCCATGAGTGAAAATAGAAATTTGCCAGAAACAAAGTGATGTAATCATTGCTGAATGAAATGTGAACACAGACAGGTTCCCAAGAGCCAAACCCTGCATCTTCTCTAGCAGCAGTTCTTGAGTATCCTCTAATCCATTGTCCATGGATACCTTATAAAACAAAGTTACAACAAGGAAGAGAAGTGATGATTTGTATCTGGCAGTGACAGAGACTCCTTAAAGGTATCCAACCAAACAGTAAGGGCCCAAGTGTGGTGCAGATAATTTAAGAACTTTGTACAAAGGTGACCACCATCACAAATGATCCTGAAATTTTTCTACCAGTCAGTAACCTCATTTTTCCTGCTTTAATTTTGGCCAGTCTTCTCACGACAAAGGGAAGTTTCTAGGCACACTGGTACATATGGGCGTGCCTATGTGTGTGTGTGGGTTTGTCTAAATCTGGATGCAATTAATATTGTATGTGAACTTGTTCCCATCAGAGCACAGTGAAAACAAATACAACTAGGAACCTTGAGGTTGCGACTTCGGTCTCTGGCCATGCTCAGTGGGTTAATGATCCTGCGTTGCCCTGAGCTGTAGCGTAGGTTGCAGACGTGGCTCGGAACCCACATTGCTGTGGCTGTGGCATAGGCTGGCAGCTTATTAGACCCCTAGACAAGGGACTTTCATTTGCCCCAGGAGCAGCCCTAAAAAGCAAAAATGACTGAATAAATAAATAAATTCCCCTTGTGCTGTGAATCCCTTAGTAATTATCTGGTCTTTCCTTTTTATTTTTCAGATGATCTTCAAAAGAAAGTCGGTAAGTATCTCTGATGACCTCTTTGTTTCCACAGCCTGTATTAAACAATCAGGTTTTTGGTTCTTTCAGCATCCCCTCTCTTCTTACCTATATGCCATCTTTTGGCTCACATGTCATCTCCATGTCTTCCCTCTCCTCCCTCAAGGTTTCTGTTTATGGACGTCTCCCATCCTAAGTTCTCTCCGTTTCTTTTACCCGAGACCTGATTCCTTCTCAGTGCTTCCCACTTCATTTCACAGGGCCCTTCCTGTAAACATGGTCTTAACTCTGCCATCCAGAGCCTTGGCAGGTTCGTTTTGATTTTGTGAGAAGAAGGGGAGAGACTGATGGACATGTGGCTTCTGTTCCACGTTTAGCTTCTGGAACACTTCCAATAACGTAGACTCTCTGTCATACAGCAAAGTTCAAGGGGCCATCCTCATGCCATTGATGCCTCCCCAAAGCTTATGAAATAAAACAAGGCTGCAAATTTGCTGAGTGATGTTTTCCCAAAGCTTGTCTTCTGAAGAGTGTGTAGACTCAGTTCTAATCCATTGATCCAGGGGGGCTTTGGGCTCTTACTTCCAATGCTCCCGGTCGTTTCCTGCAGTCTTTTTGCAGGTGCACAGAGATTTTACACACCATTTCACGGATTTCTTTTCTTTTAGGTCGTGGCACTTCCTCTGTCTTCTTCTTGCATGATATTGACTTCGTTATTAATTTATCACATTGAGACAAGCTTAAGTGTTTGTAGAAGCACAGTGTACACTAGGGAAAATTAATTTATACTCTAGTTCTCCAACCTGCAATTTTCTATGACTGTCATGAGAGGCTATCGCCCTAGGATACTCCTCGGTGTTTTTAATGAAACACTGATATAAACTAAGATAACACGGCTACAGACAGGGTTTTGGCAGATGGGTGCTCTTACTATGGACTTCCTCACGACCTCATAGGTACGGGACTCCCGTATGTGTCCATATTTACGTTGTGTTCTGGAAAAAGGAGAAGGCCAAGTGAGAGACAAATGATTGCTACTGTTTATCCCAGAAGAAGTCCTATTCCACTTTCCCTCGCACCATCATTTTCTGTCTTTGTGGCTTTGCCTCAAGCGGTGAGGGGGTGGGGGAGGTAAGACAACACTGCCACCGATTCACACCATGTCCTGTGAACATCTGTGCTTCCATTTCTAAAAATATTGGTCCCTCTGAGACGTGGCCTAAGCTCAGAAAGCACTTCCTAATTCTATCAGCTGCCCAGCAGAGAGAGCCAAAGAGTTCTTTGGCTGGTGATGGTGTTTTGTTTGTTTTCTACCACACTGGTAGAGTCGTTAAAAACATAGCAGTCTTTGCATCTAAGGAAATGTTCCAGTTATGATTCTGTTTTCAAATGGATAGTATTGAGGAACATTTCTTAACTGTCTGCAGCAGGTTTCATAGGACGATTGCTCTACATTTGATTGGACAAATGGATACTTTTTCTCTTTGCTTTCTAATCCATCTCTTTCCATCTCTCTCTCTCTCTCTCTCTGGTAAGTACTTCTCTTGTGTGTGACTGTGTGTTTGAGGTTTATTCTGAGAAGGTAGAAGGTCCAGTGCAGAACCAGTGATGGATCCCGCTCATCCCAGGGGAAGTCCTTTCCTACCTCCTCCCATGCTGTCACTTCCAGTCTTGGATCCTCTGACTCACCAAGGCATGAGGGGAGGTAAAAAAAGCTTCCCCTGATTTCTGAAAAGGCTTCAAACATTTAAGAAAGTTGGGTCAAGTCAAACCAGGAGAAAATCCTTGATGTTCTGCAAATTATTTGTCCTTGTCTCATCTTCCCTTAGGTCCTCATTTTCAATGGTTTTTGAGGGTTTTCCCTTTTACGTTAGCAGTAATGATGAGGACAAAAGCCTCCAGCCTCAAAAATGCACTACCCTGTCTATCTTGTCATCGTTTCATGTTTTCTATTCTTACACATGTGCACAAAGTATCCCCAGGAGTGAACATGTTACTTCGGTTTGTCTGCAGTTCTAAACAAAACCCCGGCCTACGAAATTATGTCATGCTGTGTATTTTAACTTTCTCAAATATCAATTCTCTCAGACGTACGCTGTAGAAAACTTAGAGCAATCTTAACAGAAAGCTTTCATTTCCTGGGCCCTCCACCACGACATCTAGATGCAGTGCTCGCTGTGTTGTATTTGACATTGTCCCGGTTGTTGCTGGAATGGTTCCGATTCCAACCCTGGTTGCAGGGATGAGTTTCTCCTTTGATTGCTCACACTCTGTCGACTGCCGATGCCCTGCAGAAGTTATCCTAAGACAGGCCAGTTCACGTCTGCCGATCACACTCTCAAGGGACCCAGTGTATATGGATATCGTTGCCTGACTTGTCCTGGTTATGTTCAGTTTACAACCACAGTTCTTACTCTTCATTCATTTTTATTTTACCTATTTCTTTATTATCTCACCAAGTTGACCGCCCTCTGGCATCTTTGTGTGCACTTTTTCCCCTCAAGAAATCACACTGATCATACATAGCTGAAGTCCAAAGTTGTGTTCTGAGATGATGCCACACCTCTCTGTAATACCCTAACACAAGAAATATTTTCAATCTTCATAAGCCTGTATGTGACAAAGTATTCTGGAAAGGGTGGTGGTGCTCTCAATGGAACAGAGTTTAGGGATCTGCCTCTTTAACTCAGGAGTGGACGTGACTTGAAAACGCTCCAGAAGCACTCATTCGGAGATGCAGCGCTCTGGTCACGCCTTCTTCATAAAGTTCAGAAAACCTGTCTCATACATGCACGTTCAGATATTTCCTCTCAGATGGGAGGGAGGATGCACAGTAAGCATGGGGTGAGAAACAGTTTCTCTCAGGGAAACTTTCTCTCTCCTGGATTCAGCACCCATGTGCTTTGGTTCAGAAAAGCTGCACTTCTGCATGAAGTAAAACACACACTCAAATACAACAAGGTTGCCATTTAATCAGTAGCAACAAGGTTGCCCATTTAATCAGTAGCAGTCTCGTTGTGAAAAGAGGCACCCGGAAACCTGACCGTGGATCCCCTACCCCAACAGGGTCTCGGTATAACCTCACACAGGGTTTGTGGCAACTTGACACAAGGTAGCGCCCCCGACCACCAGCATGAGAACGGACTTCCACATGCACAGCCAGCCCATGGCCATGCTAAAGCGCACAAGCAGAACAACAGGACCCTAAATATGGTCAAAGGGATCAAGACTGCTTTTGCGAACTAAACCCCAGAACGAATCGTTCTCGTTTTCTTCAGCTCATCGAAATTAACTCCATTTCCCCTCTGTTCCTTTACTGTAGACGATCTCGGAACACTGCAGTCCTCTGAGCCGATGTGTGTGCGGGTGGCTGTGGGGGTGGCTGTGGTTGTCCCTTGAAACCGCAGAGGGTTCATTTTAAATAGGAAGTTTCAATAGATCTGAATTCTCCCTCTAGTTCTCCCTCATGATGTTTACATTTACCTTTTTTTTTTTTTTCTTTTCTTGCAGCCAGTCTTCGGAAAACAAATGGTAACATTTCTGATATCCCATCACCCCAGTGCTCTTGAGCCCCTCTGAAGCCACTGGTTCAGCCTTTCCTCTTGTCTGCCGTTTCATCTGTTTCGCTTGTGTCGGCATGCCTTTCTCTTGCACGTCCTGTCTACGAGCTCCACCTCAATGTTTTGTGTGGGACTTGTCCCACGTTACTTCTGTCCATTTCTGTTTGCCTACCTCCTCTGCTCTGCCATTCCTTCTCTTTGCAATGCATGCCATGCCCTCCCAATAAGGACTGGCTTTGCTTCGGTCTTTCAGGCACTTGCCACAGGTTCATGAAGTTGGTGAGATGCAAAGCATTACGCTGAGAGGGAGATGGTTTCTCTTCCACGTGTGTTTCTCAAAAACATCCAAACACAGGGGCTCTGTCGGGACTTCCAAGTCAGAGGGGCCATTCCTGCACAAGGGATAGCTCTTCAAAGACTTAAGAGATGGGAGATGGCCCCAAAACGGCTCAGTTAATGCCCTCTGCCCACTGCCCTTTCAAAGCCTAAGTAGTATATGCTATCATCCATCGGTCAAGAGTGTGCCAGGGCGCCCCTCTTCCACTGGCCTTCCCCCTGGGAACCAAGTATTCCCAGGTATGAACATGTTACTTCAGTTTGCCTGCTGTTCTAAACAAAAGCCAGGCCTACCGGTTGTGTCATTTTGTGTGTCTCAGAGTTCTGAAATGTCAGTTCTCCCTGACGGAGGCTGTTGAAAATTTAGAGCAATCTTCAGTTCCACATAACACATCTTTTCGGTTCCTTTTGGGTTACTCGCTTTTAGAATGATTAGCTTTCCTCCCCCGAAGTTAGGTGAGATGGCATTACTAGCCTGTTTTGTTTTGTAAGGGCCACACCCACCGGCACAGGGACATTCCCAGGCTAGGGGCTGAATGGGAGCTGTAGCCGCCAGCCTACACCACAGAAGCAGCAAGGCCGGTACCAGCCACCCCTGCGAACCACACACCACAGCCCATGGCCACGCCAGAGCCTTAACCTCCTGAGCGAGGGCCGGGATGGAACCTGTGTCCTCCTGGATACTCGTCCGATTCACTTCCACTGAGCCATGACGGGAACTCCCAGGAAAGCCTCGAGTCACATCAAAGAAAAGAGAGAGAACAAGAGCATGGCTTTCTGGCACCTTGCTCATTCAATCATGCCATTCGTTTCCCTCCACCAACGCATTTTTGAAAACTGCATTTCCCCGAAATGCACGAGCCCGTCTCAACATCGATTTGATTCCATTTCTCTGCGCTTCGAGTAGAAAAATGATCTGTCGCTGAGAACGTCCTTACGACCATGTCAGCTGACAAGAATGGAAAGCGTAGGATTAGAGCCTTGTCGCCCAGGTCTTTGCCTTTCTGCAGGAGACGACACCTCCAGAGGTAACTTTGAAAGCCCTCTTGACAACTACATTAAGTGTAGCATCGCTGTGTGCATGCAAAGCATTAGACACCATCACACTTGCAAAAGCCAGTACCCAGACATACGTCATCCACTTGCTCAGGCACTGTGGCATCTTCGGAAAAGACTTTTTTGGGAGTGACACGTGTGTTTCACATGAACTACGAAAGCAGTGCTTTCACTGGAAGACAACTTGTTTAATCTGGCATCATCCAAAGCATTTGCCAAACTGAGAGATTTAACTTTGATCCATGACCAAGATAGCAATTGTTGTCATTTTTTTTTTTCTCTTTAAGGTGGCACCCACAGCATTTGGAAGTTCAGGTCCAGTGACTGAATCTGAGCCGCAGCTATAACCGACACCACTGCTGGGGCAACGCCACATCCTTGAACTCATTGTGTCCAGCCAGAGCTCAAACCCGCACCTCCACTGCAACACGAGCCACTGAAGTGAGGTTCCTAACCCACCGTACCACAGTGGGAACTCCTGAAATAACATGACTTCATTTTATTAGATATGTCTTCTGAGTCAGAAACTCCATGCCTGGCATTTGTCCTCTTCTTTTTACTATCTGTTGTGGTTTCCTTAACATTTACATGACTCTTTGTAAATTCACTTTTCAGGAGAACTTCAGGATGAAAACGGTAACGTATTTCTGAATTTTTCTTTTCTTTTTTTTTCTGTTTTGGAGGGGTGGATATATTTCCTAGGAATAGTTATTCTCTCTTGACTTTCCTTCCTTTGCTATTGCTTCAAGTCACTGTCTTCCAGGCACTTACCACCCTCTCATTACGAGGTTTGTTAAATGAAGAGAATCAGGCTAAGAAGAATGCTCTTTGCTCCATTCTGCAGGAAGCTTTCTTTTCCTGGGCCCTCCACCACGACATCTAGATGCAGTGCTCGCTGTGTTGTATTTGACATTGTCCCGGTTGTTACTGGAATGGTTCCGATTCCAACCCTGGTTGCAGGGATGAGTTTCTCCTTTGATTGCTCACACTCTGTCGACTGCCGATGCCCTGCAGAAGTTATCCTAAGACAGGCCAGTTCACGTCTGCCGATCACACTCTCAAGGGACCCAGTGTATATGGATATCGTTGCCTGACTTGTCCTGGTTATGTTCAGTTTACAACCACAGTTCTTACTCTTCATTCATTTTTATTTTACCTATTTCTTTATTATCTCACCAAGTTGACCGCCCTCTGGCATCTTTGTGTGCACTTTTTCCCCTCAAGAAATCACACTGATCATACATAGCTGAAGTCCAAAGTTGTGTTCTGAGATGATGCCACACCTCTCTGTAATACCCTAACACAAGAAATATTTTCAATCTTCATAAGCCTGTATGTGACAAAGTATTCTGGAAAGGGTGGTGGTGCTCTCAATGGAACAGAGTTTAGGGATCTGCCTCTTTAACTCAGGAGTGGACGTGACTTGAAAATGCTCCAGAAGCACTCATTCGGAGATGCGGCGCTCTGGTCACGCCTTCTTCATAAAGTTCAGAAAACCTGTCTCATACATGCACGTTCAGATATTTCCTCTCAGATGGGAGGGAGGATGCACAGTAAGCATGGGGTGAGAAACAGTTTCTCTCAGGGAAACTTTCTCTCTCCTGGATTCAGCACCCATGTGCTTTGGTTCAGAAAAGCTGCACTTCTGCATGAAGTAAAACACACACTCAAATACAACAAGGTTGCCATTTAATCAGTAGCAACAAGGTTGCCCATTTAATCAGTAGCAGTCTCGTTGTGAAAAGAGGCACCCGGAAACCTGACCGTGGATCCCCTACCCCAACAGGGTCTCGGTATAACCTCACACAGGGTTTGTGGCAACTTGACACAAGGTAGCGCCCCCGACCACCAGCATGAGAACGGACTTCCACATGCACAGCCAGCCCATGGCCATGCTAAAGCGCACAAGCAGAACAACAGGACCCTAAATATGGTCAAAGGGATCAAGACTGCTTTTGCGAACTAAACCCCAGAACGAATCGTTCTCGTTTTCTTCAGCTCATCGAAATTAACTCCATTTCCCCTCTGTTCCTTTACTGTAGACGATCTCGGAACACTGCAGTCCTCTGAGCCGATGTGTGTGCGGGTGGCTGTGGGGGTGGCTGTGGTTGTCCCTTGAAACCGCAGAGGGTTCATTTTAAATAGGAAGTTTCAATAGATCTGAATTCTCCCTCTAGTTCTCCCTCATGATGTTTACATTTACCTTTTTTTTTTTTTTTCTTTTCTTGCAGCCAGTCTTCGGAAAACAAATGGTAACATTTCTGATATCCCATCACCCCAGTGCTCTTGAGCCCCTCTGAAGCCACTGGTTCAGCCTTTCCTCTTGTCTGCCGTTTCATCTGTTTCGCTTGTGTCGGCATGCCTTTCTCTTGCACGTCCTGTCTACGAGCTCCACCTCAATGTTTTGTGTGGGACTTGTCCCACGTTACTTCTGTCCATTTCTGTTTGCCTACCTCCTCTGCTCTGCCATTCCTTCTCTTTGCAATGCATGCCATGCCCTCCCAATAAGGACTGGCTTTGCTTCGGTCTTTCAGGCACTTGCCACAGGTTCATGAAGTTGGTGAGATGCAAAGCATTACGCTGAGAGGGAGATGGTTTCTCTTCCACGTGTGTTTCTCAAAAACATCCAAACACAGGGGCTCTGTCGGGACTTCCAAGTCAGAGGGGCCATTCCTGCACAAGGGATAGCTCTTCAAAGACTTAAGAGATGGGAGATGGCCCCAAAACGGCTCAGTTAATGCCCTCTGCCCACTGCCCTTTCAAAGCCTAAGTAGTATATGCTATCATCCATCGGTCAAGAGTGTGCCAGGGCGCCCCTCTTCCACTGGCCTTCCCCCTGGGAACCAAGTATTCCCAGGTATGAACATGTTACTTCAGTTTGCCTGCTGTTCTAAACAAAAGCCAGGCCTACCGGTTGTGTCATTTTGTGTGTCTCAGAGTTCTGAAATGTCAGTTCTCCCTGACGGAGGCTGTTGAAAATTTAGAGCAATCTTCAGTTCCACATAACACATCTTTTCGGTTCCTTTTGGGTTACTCGCTTTTAGAATGATTAGCTTTCCTCCCCCGAAGTTAGGTGAGATGGCATTACTAGCCTGTTTTGTTTTGTAAGGGCCACACCCACCGGCACAGGGACATTCCCAGGCTAGGGGCTGAATGGGAGCTGTAGCCGCCAGCCTACACCACAGAAGCAGCAAGGCCGGTACCAGCCACCCCTGCGAACCACACACCACAGCCCATGGCCACGCCAGAGCCTTAACCTCCTGAGCGAGGGCCGGGATGGAACCTGTGTCCTCCTGGATACTCGTCCGATTCACTTCCACTGAGCCATGACGGGAACTCCCAGGAAAGCCTCGAGTCACATCAAAGAAAAGAGAGAGAACAAGAGCATGGCTTTCTGGCACCTTGCTCATTCAATCATGCCATTCGTTTCCCTCCACCAACGCATTTTTGAAAACTGCATTTCCCCGAAATGCACGAGCCCGTCTCAACATCGATTTGATTCCATTTCTCTGCGCTTCGAGTAGAAAAATGATCTGTCGCTGAGAACGTCCTTACGACCATGTCAGCTGACAAGAATGGAAAGCGTAGGATTAGAGCCTTGTCGCCCAGGTCTTTGCCTTTCTGCAGGAGACGACACCTCCAGAGGTAACTTTGAAAGCCCTCTTGACAACTACATTAAGTGTAGCATCGCTGTGTGCATGCAAAGCATTAGACACCATCACACTTGCAAAAGCCAGTACCCAGACATACGTCATCCACTTGCTCAGGCACTGTGGCATCTTCGGAAAAGACTTTTTTGGGAGTGACACGTGTGTTTCACATGAACTACGAAAGCAGTGCTTTCACTGGAAGACAACTTGTTTAATCTGGCATCATCCAAAGCATTTGCCAAACTGAGAGATTTAACTTTGATCCATGACCAAGATAGCAATTGTTGTCATTTTTTTTTTCTCTTTAAGGTGGCACCCACAGCATTTGGAAGTTCAGGTCCAGTGACTGAATCTGAGCCGCAGCTATAACCGACACCACTGCTGGGGCAACGCCACATCCTTGAACTCATTGTGTCCAGCCAGAGCTCAAACCCGCACCTCCACTGCAACACGAGCCACTGAAGTGAGGTTCCTAACCCACCGTACCACAGTGGGAACTCCTGAAATAACATGACTTCATTTTATTAGATATGTCTTCTGAGTCAGAAACTCCATGCCTGGCATTTGTCCTCTTCTTTTTACTATCTGTTGTGGTTTCCTTAACATTTACATGACTCTTTGTAAATTCACTTTTCAGGAGAACTTCAGGATGAAAACGGTAACGTATTTCTGAATTTTTCTTTTCTTTTTTTTTCTGTTTTGGAGGGGTGGATATATTTCCTAGGAATAGTTATTCTCTCTTGACTTTCCTTCCTTTGCTATTGCTTCAAGTCACTGTCTTCCAGGCACTTACCACCCTCTCATTACGAGGTTTGTTAAATGAAGAGAATCAGGCTAAGAAGAATGCTCTTTGCTCCATTCTGCAGGAAGCTTTCTTTTCCTGGGCCCTCCACCACGACATCTAGATGCAGTGCTCGCTGTGTTGTATTTGACATTGTCCCGGTTGTTACTGGAATGGTTCCGATTCCAACCCTGGTTGCAGGGATGAGTTTCTCCTTTGATTGCTCACACTCTGTCGACTGCCGATGCCCTGCAGAAGTTATCCTAAGACAGGCCAGTTCACGTCTGCCGATCACACTCTCAAGGGACCCAGTGTATATGGATATCGTTGCCTGACTTGTCCTGGTTATGTTCAGTTTACAACCACAGTTCTTACTCTTCATTCATTTTTATTTTACCTATTTCTTTATTATCTCACCAAGTTGACCGCCCTCTGGCATCTTTGTGTGCACTTTTTCCCCTCAAGAAATCACACTGATCATACATAGCTGAAGTCCAAAGTTGTGTTCTGAGATGATGCCACACCTCTCTGTAATACCCTAACACAAGAAATATTTTCAATCTTCATAAGCCTGTATGTGACAAAGTATTCTGGAAAGGGTGGTGGTGCTCTCAATGGAACAGAGTTTAGGGATCTGCCTCTTTAACTCAGGAGTGGACGTGACTTGAAAATGCTCCAGAAGCACTCATTCGGAGATGCGGCGCTCTGGTCACGCCTTCTTCATAAAGTTCAGAAAACCTGTCTCATACATGCACGTTCAGATATTTCCTCTCAGATGGGAGGGAGGATGCACAGTAAGCATGGGGTGAGAAACAGTTTCTCTCAGGGAAACTTTCTCTCTCCTGGATTCAGCACCCATGTGCTTTGGTTCAGAAAAGCTGCACTTCTGCATGAAGTAAAACACACACTCAAATACAACAAGGTTGCCATTTAATCAGTAGCAACAAGGTTGCCCATTTAATCAGTAGCAGTCTCGTTGTGAAAAGAGGCACCCGGAAACCTGACCGTGGATCCCCTACCCCAACAGGGTCTCGGTATAACCTCACACAGGGTTTGTGGCAACTTGACACAAGGTAGCCCCCCGACCACCAGCATGAGAACGGACTTCCACATGCACAGCCAGCCCATGGCCATGCTAAAGCGCACAAGCAGAACAACAGGACCCTAAATATGGTCAAAGGGATCAAGACTGCTTTTGCGAACTAAACCCCAGAACGAATCGTTCTCGTTTTCTTCAGCTCATCGAAATTAACTCCATTTCCCCTCTGTTCCTTTACTGTAGACGATCTCGGAACACTGCAGTCCTCTGAGCCGATGTGTGTGCGGGTGGCTGTGGGGGTGGCTGTGGTTGTCCCTTGAAACCGCAGAGGGTTCATTTTAAATAGGAAGTTTCAATAGATCTGAATTCTCCCTCTAGTTCTCCCTCATGATGTTTACATTTACCTTTTTTTTTTTTTTTCTTTTCTTGCAGCCAGTCTTCGGAAAACAAATGGTAACATTTCTGATATCCCATCACCCCAGTGCTCTTGAGCCCCTCTGAAGCCACTGGTTCAGCCTTTCCTCTTGTCTGCCGTTTCATCTGTTTCGCTTGTGTCGGCATGCCTTTCTCTTGCACGTCCTGTCTACGAGCTCCACCTCAATGTTTTGTGTGGGACTTGTCCCACGTTACTTCTGTCCATTTCTGTTTGCCTACCTCCTCTGCTCTGCCATTCCTTCTCTTTGCAATGCATGCCATGCCCTCCCAATAAGGACTGGCTTTGCTTCGGTCTTTCAGGCACTTGCCACAGGTTCATGAAGTTGGTGAGATGCAAAGCATTACGCTGAGAGGGAGATGGTTTCTCTTCCACGTGTGTTTCTCAAAAACATCCAAACACAGGGGCTCTGTCGGGACTTCCAAGTCAGAGGGGCCATTCCTGCACAAGGGATAGCTCTTCAAAGACTTAAGAGATGGGAGATGGCCCCAAAACGGCTCAGTTAATGCCCTCTGCCCACTGCCCTTTCAAAGCCTAAGTAGTATATGCTATCATCCATCGGTCAAGAGTGTGCCAGGGCGCCCCTCTTCCACTGGCCTTCCCCCTGGGAACCAAGTATTCCCAGGTATGAACATGTTACTTCAGTTTGCCTGCTGTTCTAAACAAAAGCCAGGCCTACCGGTTGTGTCATTTTGTGTGTCTCAGAGTTCTGAAATGTCAGTTCTCCCTGACGGAGGCTGTTGAAAATTTAGAGCAATCTTCAGTTCCACATAACACATCTTTTCGGTTCCTTTTGGGTTACTCGCTTTTAGAATGATTAGCTTTCCTCCCCCGAAGTTAGGTGAGATGGCATTACTAGCCTGTTTTGTTTTGTAAGGGCCACACCCACCGGCACAGGGACATTCCCAGGCTAGGGGCTGAATGGGAGCTGTAGCCGCCAGCCTACACCACAGAAGCAGCAAGGCCGGTACCAGCCACCCCTGCGAACCACACACCACAGCCCATGGCCACGCCAGAGCCTTAACCTCCTGAGCGAGGGCCGGGATGGAACCTGTGTCCTCCTGGATACTCGTCCGATTCACTTCCACTGAGCCATGACGGGAACTCCCAGGAAAGCCTCGAGTCACATCAAAGAAAAGAGAGAGAACAAGAGCATGGCTTTCTGGCACCTTGCTCATTCAATCATGCCATTCGTTTCCCTCCACCAACGCATTTTTGAAAACTGCATTTCCCCGAAATGCACGAGCCCGTCTCAACATCGATTTGATTCCATTTCTCTGCGCTTCGAGTAGAAAAATGATCTGTCGCTGAGAACGTCCTTACGACCATGTCAGCTGACAAGAATGGAAAGCGTAGGATTAGAGCCTTGTCGCCCAGGTCTTTGCCTTTCTGCAGGAGACGACACCTCCAGAGGTAACTTTGAAAGCCCTCTTGACAACTACATTAAGTGTAGCATCGCTGTGTGCATGCAAAGCATTAGACACCATCACACTTGCAAAAGCCAGTACCCAGACATACGTCATCCACTTGCTCAGGCACTGTGGCATCTTCGGAAAAGACTTTTTTGGGAGTGACACGTGTGTTTCACATGAACTACGAAAGCAGTGCTTTCACTGGAAGACAACTTGTTTAATCTGGCATCATCCAAAGCATTTGCCAAACTGAGAGATTTAACTTTGATCCATGACCAAGATAGCAATTGTTGTCATTTTTTTTTTCTCTTTAAGGTGGCACCCACAGCATTTGGAAGTTCAGGTCCAGTGACTGAATCTGAGCCGCAGCTATAACCGACACCACTGCTGGGGCAACGCCACATCCTTGAACTCATTGTGTCCAGCCAGAGCTCAAACCCGCACCTCCACTGCAACACGAGCCACTGAAGTGAGGTTCCTAACCCACCGTACCACAGTGGGAACTCCTGAAATAACATGACTTCATTTTATTAGATATGTCTTCTGAGTCAGAAACTCCATGCCTGGCATTTGTCCTCTTCTTTTTACTATCTGTTGTGGTTTCCTTAACATTTACATGACTCTTTGTAAATTCACTTTTCAGGAGAACTTCAGGATGAAAACGGTAACGTATTTCTGAATTTTTCTTTTCTTTTTTTTTCTGTTTTGGAGGGGTGGATATATTTCCTAGGAATAGTTATTCTCTCTTGACTTTCCTTCCTTTGCTATTGCTTCAAGTCACTGTCTTCCAGGCACTTACCACCCTCTCATTACGAGGTTTGTTAAATGAAGAGAATCAGGCTAAGAAGAATGCTCTTTGCTCCATTCCGCAGGAAGCTTTCTTTTCCTGGGCCCTCCACCACGACATCTAGATGCAGTGCTCGCTGTGTTGTATTTGACATTGTCCCGGTTGTTACTGGAATGGTTCCGATTCCAACCCTGGTTGCAGGGATGAGTTTCTCCTTTGATTGCTCACACTCTGTCGACTGCCGATGCCCTGCAGAAGTTATCCTAAGACAGGCCAGTTCACGTCTGCCGATCACACTCTCAAGGGACCCAGTGTATATGGATATCGTTGCCTGACTTGTCCTGGTTATGTTCAGTTTACAACCACAGTTCTTACTCTTCATTCATTTTTATTTTACCTATTTCTTTATTATCTCACCAAGTTGACCGCCCTCTGGCATCTTTGTGTGCACTTTTTCCCCTCAAGAAATCACACTGATCATACATAGCTGAAGTCCAAAGTTGTGTTCTGAGATGATGCCACACCTCTCTGTAATACCCTAACACAAGAAATATTTTCAATCTTCATAAGCCTGTATGTGACAAAGTATTCTGGAAAGGGTGGTGGTGCTCTCAATGGAACAGAGTTTAGGGATCTGCCTCTTTAACTCAGGAGTGGACGTGACTTGAAAACGCTCCAGAAGCACTCATTCGGAGATGCGCGCTCTGGTCACGCCTTCTTCATAAAGTTCAGAAAACCTGTCTCATACATGCACGTTCAGATATTTCCTCTCAGATGGGAGGGAGGATGCACAGTAAGCATGGGGTGAGAAACAGTTTCTCTCAGGGAAACTTTTCTCTCCTGGATTCAGCACCCATGTGCTTTGGTTCAGAAAAGCTGCACTTCTGCATGAAGTAAAACACACACTCAAATACAACAAGGTTGCCATTTAATCAGTAGCAACAAGGTTGCCCATTTAATCAGTAGCAGTCTCGTTGTGAAAAGAGGCACCCGGAAACCTGACCGTGGATCCCCTACCCCAACAGGGTCTCGGTATAACCTCACACAGGGTTTGTGGCAACTTGACACAAGGTAGCGCCCCCGACCACCAGCATGAGAACGGACTTCCACATGCACAGCCAGCCCATGGCCATGCTAAAGCGCACAAGCAGAACAACAGGACCCTAAATATGGTCAAAGGGATCAAGACTGCTTTTGCGAACTAAACCCCAGAACAAATCGTTCTCGTTTTCTTCAGCTCATCGAAATTAACTCCATTTCCCCTCTGTTCCTTTACTGTAGACGATCTCGGAACACTGCAGTCCTCTGAGCCGATGTGTGTGCGGGTGGCTGTGGGGGTGGCTGTGGTTGTCCCTTGAAACCGCAGAGGGTTCATTTTAAATAGGAAGTTTCAATAGATCTGAATTCTCCCTCTAGTTCTCCCTCATGATGTTTACATTTACCTTTTTTTTTTTTTTTTCTTTTCTTGCAGCCAGTCTTCGGAAAACAAATGGTAACATTTCTGATATCCCATCACCCCAGTGCTCTTGAGCCCCTCTGAAGCCACTGGTTCAGCCTTTCCTCTTGTCTGCCGTTTCATCTGTTTCGCTTGTGTCGGCATGCCTTTCTCTTGCACGTCCTGTCTACGAGCTCCACCTCAATGTTTTGTGTGGGACTTGTCCCACGTTACTTCTGTCCATTTCTGTTTGCCTACCTCCTCTGCTCTGCCATTCCTTCTCTTTGCAATGCATGCCATGCCCTCCCAATAAGGACTGGCTTTGCTTCGGTCTTTCAGGCACTTGCCACAGGTTCATGAAGTTGGTGAGATGCAAAGCATTACGCTGAGAGGGAGATGGTTTCTCTTCCACGTGTGTTTCTCAAAAACATCCAAACACAGGGGCTCTGTCGGGACTTCCAAGTCAGAGGGGCCATTCCTGCACAAGGGATAGCTCTTCAAAGACTTAAGAGATGGGAGATGGCCCCAAAACGGCTCAGTTAATGCCCTCTGCCCACTGCCCTTTCAAAGCCTAAGTAGTATATGCTATCATCCATCGGTCAAGAGTGTGCCAGGGCGCCCCTCTTCCACTGGCCTTCCCCCTGGGAACCAAGTATTCCCAGGTATGAACATGTTACTTCAGTTTGCCTGCTGTTCTAAACAAAAGCCAGGCCTACCGGTTGTGTCATTTTGTGTGTCTCAGAGTTCTGAAATGTCAGTTCTCCCTGACGGAGGCTGTTGAAAATTTAGAGCAATCTTCAGTTCCACATAACACATCTTTTCGGTTCCTTTTGGGTTACTCGCTTTTAGAATGATTAGCTTTCCTCCCCCGAAGTTAGGTGAGATGGCATTACTAGCCTGTTTTGTTTTGTAAGGGCCACACCCACCGGCACAGGGACATTCCCAGGCTAGGGGCTGAATGGGAGCTGTAGCCGCCAGCCTACACCACAGAAGCAGCAAGGCCGGTACCAGCCACCCCTGCGAACCACACACCACAGCCCATGGCCACGCCAGAGCCTTAACCTCCTGAGCGAGGGCCGGGATGGAACCTGTGTCCTCCTGGATACTCGTCCGATTCACTTCCACTGAGCCATGACGGGAACTCCCAGGAAAGCCTCGAGTCACATCAAAGAAAAGAGAGAGAACAAGAGCATGGCTTTCTGGCACCTTGCTCATTCAATCATGCCATTCGTTTCCCTCCACCAACGCATTTTTGAAAACTGCATTTCCCCGAAATGCACGAGCCCGTCTCAACATCGATTTGATTCCATTTCTCTGCGCTTCGAGTAGAAAAATGATCTGTCGCTGAGAACGTCCTTACGACCATGTCAGCTGACAAGAATGGAAAGCGTAGGATTAGAGCCTTGTCGCCCAGGTCTTTGCCTTTCTGCAGGAGACGACACCTCCAGAGGTAACTTTGAAAGCCCTCTTGACAACTACATTAAGTGTAGCATCGCTGTGTGCATGCAAAGCATTAGACACCATCACACTTGCAAAAGCCAGTACCCAGACATACGTCATCCACTTGCTCAGGCACTGTGGCATCTTCGGAAAAGACTTTTTTGGGAGTGACACGTGTGTTTCACATGAACTACGAAAGCAGTGCTTTCACTGGAAGACAACTTGTTTAATCTGGCATCATCCAAAGCATTTGCCAAACTGAGAGATTTAACTTTGATCCATGACCAAGATAGCAATTGTTGTCATTTTTTTTTTTCTCTTTAAGGTGGCACCCACAGCATTTGGAAGTTCAGGTCCAGTGACTGAATCTGAGCCGCAGCTATAACCGACACCACTGCTGGGGCAACGCCACATCCTTGAACTCATTGTGTCCAGCCAGAGCTCAAACCCGCACCTCCACTGCAACACGAGCCACTGAAGTGAGGTTCCTAACCCACCGTACCACAGTGGGAACTCCTGAAATAACATGACTTCATTTTATTAGATATGTCTTCTGAGTCAGAAACTCCATGCCTGGCATTTGTCCTCTTCTTTTTACTATCTGTTGTGGTTTCCTTAACATTTACATGACTCTTTGTAAATTCACTTTTCAGGAGAACTTCAGGATGAAAACGGTAACGTATTTCTGAATTTTTCTTTTCTTTTTTTTTCTGTTTTGGAGGGGTGGATATATTTCCTAGGAATAGTTATTCTCTCTTGACTTTCCTTCCTTTGCTATTGCTTCAAGTCACTGTCTTCCAGGCACTTACCACCCTCTCATTACGAGGTTTGTTAAATGAAGAGAATCAGGCTAAGAAGAATGCTCTTTGCTCCATTCTGCAGGAAGCTTTCTTTTCCTGGGCCCTCCACCACGACATCTAGATGCAGTGCTCGCTGTGTTGTATTTGACATTGTCCCGGTTGTTACTGGAATGGTTCCGATTCCAACCCTGGTTGCAGGGATGAGTTTCTCCTTTGATTGCTCACACTCTGTCGACTGCCGATGCCCTGCAGAAGTTATCCTAAGACAGGCCAGTTCACGTCTGCCGATCACACTCTCAAGGGACCCAGTGTATATGGATATCGTTGCCTGACTTGTCCTGGTTATGTTCAGTTTACAACCACAGTTCTTACTCTTCATTCATTTTTATTTTACCTATTTCTTTATTATCTCACCAAGTTGACCGCCCTCTGGCATCTTTGTGTGCACTTTTTCCCCTCAAGAAATCACACTGATCATACATAGCTGAAGTCCAAAGTTGTGTTCTGAGATGATGCCACACCTCTCTGTAATACCCTAACACAAGAAATATTTTCAATCTTCATAAGCCTGTATGTGACAAAGTATTCTGGAAAGGGTGGTGGTGCTCTCAATGGAACAGAGTTTAGGGATCTGCCTCTTTAACTCAGGAGTGGACGTGACTTGAAAATGCTCCAGAAGCACTCATTCGGAGATGCGGCGCTCTGGTCACGCCTTCTTCATAAAGTTCAGAAAACCTGTCTCATACATGCACGTTCAGATATTTCCTCTCAGATGGGAGGGAGGATGCACAGTAAGCATGGGGTGAGAAACAGTTTCTCTCAGGGAAACTTTCTCTCTCCTGGATTCAGCACCCATGTGCTTTGGTTCAGAAAAGCTGCACTTCTGCATGAAGTAAAACACACACTCAAATACAACAAGGTTGCCATTTAATCAGTAGCAACAAGGTTGCCCATTTAATCAGTAGCAGTCTCGTTGTGAAAAGAGGCACCCGGAAACCTGACCGTGGATCCCCTACCCCAACAGGGTCTCGGTATAACCTCACACAGGGTTTGTGGCAACTTGACACAAGGTAGCGCCCCCGACCACCAGCATGAGAACGGACTTCCACATGCACAGCCAGCCCATGGCCATGCTAAAGCGCACAAGCAGAACAACAGGACCCTAAATATGGTCAAAGGGATCAAGACTGCTTTTGCGAACTAAACCCCAGAACAAATCGTTCTCGTTTTCTTCAGCTCATCGAAATTAACTCCATTTCCCCTCTGTTCCTTTACTGTAGACGATCTCGGAACACTGCAGTCCTCTGAGCCGATGTGTGTGCGGGTGGCTGTGGGGGTGGCTGTGGTTGTCCCTTGAAACCGCAGAGGGTTCATTTTAAATAGGAAGTTTCAATAGATCTGAATTCTCCCTCTAGTTCTCCCTCATGATGTTTACATTTACCTTTTTTTTTTTTTTTCTTTTCTTGCAGCCAGTCTTCGGAAAACAAATGGTAACATTTCTGATATCCCATCACCCCAGTGCTCTTGAGCCCCTCTGAAGCCACTGGTTCAGCCTTTCCTCTTGTCTGCCGTTTCATCTGTTTCGCTTGTGTCGGCATGCCTTTCTCTTGCACGTCCTGTCTACGAGCTCCACCTCAATGTTTTGTGTGGGACTTGTCCCACGTTACTTCTGTCCATTTCTGTTTGCCTACCTCCTCTGCTCTGCCATTCCTTCTCTTTGCAATGCATGCCATGCCCTCCCAATAAGGACTGGCTTTGCTTCGGTCTTTCAGGCACTTGCCACAGGTTCATGAAGTTGGTGAGATGCAAAGCATTACGCTGAGAGGGAGATGGTTTCTCTTCCACGTGTGTTTCTCAAAAACATCCAAACACAGGGGCTCTGTCGGGACTTCCAAGTCAGAGGGGCCATTCCTGCACAAGGGATAGCTCTTCAAAGACTTAAGAGATGGGAGATGGCCCCAAAACGGCTCAGTTAATGCCCTCTGCCCACTGCCCTTTCAAAGCCTAAGTAGTATATGCTATCATCCATCGGTCAAGAGTGTGCCAGGGCGCCCCTCTTCCACTGGCCTTCCCCCTGGGAACCAAGTATTCCCAGGTATGAACATGTTACTTCAGTTTGCCTGCTGTTCTAAACAAAAGCCAGGCCTACCGGTTGTGTCATTTTGTGTGTCTCAGAGTTCTGAAATGTCAGTTCTCCCTGACGGAGGCTGTTGAAAATTTAGAGCAATCTTCAGTTCCACATAACACATCTTTTCGGTTCCTTTTGGGTTACTCGCTTTTAGAATGATTAGCTTTCCTCCCCCGAAGTTAGGTGAGATGGCATTACTAGCCTGTTTTGTTTTGTAAGGGCCACACCCACCGGCACAGGGACATTCCCAGGCTAGGGGCTGAATGGGAGCTGTAGCCGCCAGCCTACACCACAGAAGCAGCAAGGCCGGTACCAGCCACCCCTGCGAACCACACACCACAGCCCATGGCCACGCCAGAGCCTTAACCTCCTGAGCGAGGGCCGGGATGGAACCTGTGTCCTCCTGGATACTCGTCCGATTCACTTCCACTGAGCCATGACGGGAACTCCCAGGAAAGCCTCGAGTCACATCAAAGAAAAGAGAGAGAACAAGAGCATGGCTTTCTGGCACCTTGCTCATTCAATCATGCCATTCGTTTCCCTCCACCAACGCATTTTTGAAAACTGCATTTCCCCGAAATGCACGAGCCCGTCTCAACATCGATTTGATTCCATTTCTCTGCGCTTCGAGTAGAAAAATGATCTGTCGCTGAGAACGTCCTTACGACCATGTCAGCTGACAAGAATGGAAAGCGTAGGATTAGAGCCTTGTCGCCCAGGTCTTTGCCTTTCTGCAGGAGACGACACCTCCAGAGGTAACTTTGAAAGCCCTCTTGACAACTACATTAAGTGTAGCATCGCTGTGTGCATGCAAAGCATTAGACACCATCACACTTGCAAAAGCCAGTACCCAGACATACGTCATCCACTTGCTCAGGCACTGTGGCATCTTCGGAAAAGACTTTTTTGGGAGTGACACGTGTGTTTCACATGAACTACGAAAGCAGTGCTTTCACTGGAAGACAACTTGTTTAATCTGGCATCATCCAAAGCATTTGCCAAACTGAGAGATTTAACTTTGATCCATGACCAAGATAGCAATTGTTGTCATTTTTTTTTTTCTCTTTAAGGTGGCACCCACAGCATTTGGAAGTTCAGGTCCAGTGACTGAATCTGAGCCGCAGCTATAACCGACACCACTGCTGGGGCAACGCCACATCCTTGAACTCATTGTGTCCAGCCAGAGCTCAAACCCGCACCTCCACTGCAACACGAGCCACTGAAGTGAGGTTCCTAACCCACCGTACCACAGTGGGAACTCCTGAAATAACATGACTTCATTTTATTAGATATGTCTTCTGAGTCAGAAACTCCATGCCTGGCATTTGTCCTCTTCTTTTTACTATCTGTTGTGGTTTCCTTAACATTTACATGACTCTTTGTAAATTCACTTTTCAGGAGAACTTCAGGATGAAAACGGTAACGTATTTCTGAATTTTTCTTTTCTTTTTTTTTCTGTTTTGGAGGGGTGGATATATTTCCTAGGAATAGTTATTCTCTCTTGACTTTCCTTCCTTTGCTATTGCTTCAAGTCACTGTCTTCCAGGCACTTACCACCCTCTCATTACGAGGTTTGTTAAATGAAGAGAATCAGGCTAAGAAGAATGCTCTTTGCTCCATTCTGCAGGAAGCTTTCTTTTCCTGGGCCCTCCACCACGACATCTAGATGCAGTGCTCGCTGTGTTGTATTTGACATTGTCCCGGTTGTTACTGGAATGGTTCCGATTCCAACCCTGGTTGCAGGGATGAGTTTCTCCTTTGATTGCTCACACTCTGTCGACTGCCGATGCCCTGCAGAAGTTATCCTAAGACAGGCCAGTTCACGTCTGCCGATCACACTCTCAAGGGACCCAGTGTATATGGATATCGTTGCCTGACTTGTCCTGGTTATGTTCAGTTTACAACCACAGTTCTTACTCTTCATTCATTTTTATTTTACCTATTTCTTTATTATCTCACCAAGTTGACCGCCCTCTGGCATCTTTGTGTGCACTTTTTCCCCTCAAGAAATCACACTGATCATACATAGCTGAAGTCCAAAGTTGTGTTCTGAGATGATGCCACACCTCTCTGTAATACCCTAACACAAGAAATATTTTCAATCTTCATAAGCCTGTATGTGACAAAGTATTCTGGAAAGGGTGGTGGTGCTCTCAATGGAACAGAGTTTAGGGATCTGCCTCTTTAACTCAGGAGTGGACGTGACTTGAAAACGCTCCAGAAGCACTCATTCGGAGATGCGGCGCTCTGGTCACGCCTTCTTCATAAAGTTCAGAAAACCTGTCTCATACATGCACGTTCAGATATTTCCTCTCAGATGGGAGGGAGGATGCACAGTAAGCATGGGGTGAGAAACAGTTTCTCTCAGGGAAACTTTCTCTCTCCTGGATTCAGCACCCATGTGCTTTGGTTCAGAAAAGCTGCACTTCTGCATGAAGTAAAACACACACTCAAATACAACAAGGTTGCCATTTAATCAGTAGCAACAAGGTTGCCCATTTAATCAGTAGCAGTCTCGTTGTGAAAAGAGGCACCCGGAAACCTGACCGTGGATCCCCTACCCCAACAGGGTCTCGGTATAACCTCACACAGGGTTTGTGGCAACTTGACACAAGGTAGCGCCCCCGACCACCAGCATGAGAACGGACTTCCACATGCACAGCCAGCCCATGGCCATGCTAAAGCGCACAAGCAGAACAACAGGACCCTAAATATGGTCAAAGGGATCAAGACTGCTTTTGCGAACTAAACCCCAGAACAAATCGTTCTCGTTTTCTTCAGCTCATCGAAATTAACTCCATTTCCCCTCTGTTCCTTTACTGTAGACGATCTCGGAACACTGCAGTCCTCTGAGCCGATGTGTGTGCGGGTGGCTGTGGGGGTGGCTGTGGTTGTCCCTTGAAACCGCAGAGGGTTCATTTTAAATAGGAAGTTTCAATAGATCTGAATTCTCCCTCTAGTTCTCCCTCATGATGTTTACATTTACCTTTTTTTTTTTTTTTTCTTTTCTTGCAGCCAGTCTTCGGAAAACAAATGGTAACATTTCTGATATCCCATCACCCCAGTGCTCTTGAGCCCCTCTGAAGCCACTGGTTCAGCCTTTCCTCTTGTCTGCCGTTTCATCTGTTTCGCTTGTGTCGGCATGCCTTTCTCTTGCACGTCCTGTCTACGAGCTCCACCTCAATGTTTTGTGTGGGACTTGTCCCACGTTACTTCTGTCCATTTCTGTTTGCCTACCTCCTCTGCTCTGCCATTCCTTCTCTTTGCAATGCATGCCATGCCCTCCCAATAAGGACTGGCTTTGCTTCGGTCTTTCAGGCACTTGCCACAGGTTCATGAAGTTGGTGAGATGCAAAGCATTACGCTGAGAGGGAGATGGTTTCTCTTCCACGTGTGTTTCTCAAAAACATCCAAACACAGGGGCTCTGTCGGACTTCCAAGTCAGAGGGGCCATTCCTGCACAAGGGATAGCTCTTCAAAGACTTAAGAGATGGGAGATGGCCCCAAACGGCTCAGTTAATGCCCTCTGCCCACTGCCCTTTCAAAGCCTAAGTAGTATATGCTATCATCCATCGGTCAAGAGTGTGCCAGGGCGCCCCTCTTCCACTGGCCTTCCCCTGGGAACCAAGTATTCCCAGGTATGAACATGTTACTTCAGTTTGCCTGCTGTTCTAAACAAAAGCCAGGCCTACCGGTTGTGTCATTTTGTGTGTCTCAGAGTTCTGAAATGTCAGTTCTCCCTGACGGAGGCTGTTGAAAATTTAGAGCAATCTTCAGTTCCACATAACACATCTTTTCGGTTCCTTTTGGGTTACTCGCTTTTAGAATGATTAGCTTTCCTCCCCCGAAGTTAGGTGAGATGGCATTACTAGCCTGTTTTGTTTTGTAAGGGCCACACCCACCGGCACAGGGACATTCCCAGGCTAGGGGCTGAATGGGAGCTGTAGCCGCCAGCCTACACCACAGAAGCAGCAAGGCCGGTACCAGCCACCCCTGCGAACCACACACCACAGCCCATGGCCACGCCAGAGCCTTAACCTCCTGAGCGAGGGCCGGGATGGAACCTGTGTCCTCCTGGATACTCGTCCGATTCACTTCCACTGAGCCATGACGGGAACTCCCAGGAAAGCCTCGAGTCACATCAAAGAAAAGAGAGAGAACAAGAGCATGGCTTTCTGGCACCTTGCTCATTCAATCATGCCATTCGTTTCCCTCCACCAACGCATTTTTGAAAACTGCATTTCCCCGAAATGCACGAGCCCGTCTCAACATCGATTTGATTCCATTTCTCTGCGCTTCGAGTAGAAAAATGATCTGTCGCTGAGAACGTCCTTACGACCATGTCAGCTGACAAGAATGGAAAGCGTAGGATAGAGCCTTGTCGCCCAGGTCTTTGCCTTTCTGCAGAGACGACACCTCCAGAGGTAACTTTGAAAGCCCTCTTGACAACTACATTAAGTGTAGCATCGCTGTGTGCATGCAAAGCATTAGACACCATCACACTTGCAAAAGCCAGTACCCAGACATACGTCATCCACTTGCTCAGGCACTGTGGCATCTTCGGAAAGCTTTTTTGGGATGACACGGTGTTTCACATGAACTACGAAAGCAGTGCTTTCACTGGAAGACAACTTGTTTAATCTGGCATCATCCAAAGCATTTGCCAAACTGAGAGATTTAACTTTGATCCATGACCAAGATAGCAATTGTTGTCATTTTTTTTTCTCTTTAAGGTGGCACCCACAGCATTTGGAAGTTCAGGTCCAGTGACTGATCTGAGCCGCAGCTATAACCGACACCACTGCTGGGGCAACGCCACATCCTTGAACTCATTGTGTCCAGCCAGAGCTCAAACCCGCACCTCCACTGCAACACGAGCCACTGAAGTGAGGTTCCTAACCCACCGTACCACAGTGGGAACTCCTGAAATAACATGACTTCATTTTATTAGATATGTCTTCTGAGTCAGAAACTCCATGCCTGGCATTTGTCCTCTTCTTTTTACTATCTGTTGTGGTTTCCTTAACATTACATGACTCTTTGTAAATTCACTTTTCAGGAGAACTTCAGGATGAAAACGGTAACGTATTTCTGAATTTTTCTTTTCTTTTTTTTTCTGTTTTGGAGGGTGGATATATTCCTAGGAATAGTTATTCTCTCTTGACTTTCCTTCCTTTGCTATTGCTTCAAGTCACTGTCTTCCAGGCACTTACCACCCTCTCATTACGAGGTTTGTTAAATGAAGAGAATCAGGCTAAGAAGAATGCTCTTTGCTCCATTCCGCAGGAAGCTTTCTTTTCCTGGCCCTCCACCACGACATCTAGATGCAGTGCTCGCTGTGTTGTATTTGACATGTCCCGTTGTTACTGGAATGGTTCCGATTCCAACCCTGGTTGCAGGGATGAGTTTTCTCCTTTGATTGCTCACACTCTGTCGACTGCCGATGCCCTGCAGAAGTTATCCTAAGACAGGCCAGTTCACGTCTGCCGATCACACTCTCAAGGGACCCAGTGTATATGGATATGTTGCCTGACTTGTCCTGGTTATGTTCAGTTTACAACCACAGTTCTTACTCTTCATTCATTTTATTTTACCTATTTCTTTATTATCTCACCAAGTTGACCGCCCTCTGGCATCTTTGTGTGCACTTTTCCCCTCAAGAAATCACACTGATCATACATAGCTGAGTCCAAAGTTGTGTTCTGAGATGATGCCACACCTCTCTGTAATACCCTAACACAAGAAATATTTTCAATCTTCATAAGCCTGTATGTGACAAAGTATTCTGGAAAGGGTGGTGGTGCTCTCAATGGAACAGAGTTTAGGGATCTGCCTCTTTAACTCAGGATGGACGTGACTTGAAAACGCTCCAGAAGCACTCATTCGGAGATGCGGCGCTCTGGTCACGCCTTCTTCATAAAGTTCAGAAAACCTGTCTCATACATGCACGTTCAGATATTTCCTCTCAGATGGGAGGGAGGATGCACAGTAAGCATGGGGTGAGAAACAGTTTCTCTCAGGGAAACTTTCTCTCTCCTGGATTCAGCACCCATGTGCTTTGGTTCAGAAAAGCTGCACTTCTGCATGAAGTAAAACACACACTCAAATACAACAAGGTTGCCATTTAATCAGTAGCAACAAGGTTGCCCATTTAATCAGTAGCAGTCTCGTTGTGAAAAGAGGCACCCGGAAACCTGACCGTGGATCCCCTACCCCAACAGGGTCTCGGTATAACCTCACACAGGGTTTGTGGCAACTTGACACAAGGTAGCGCCCCCGACCACCAGCATGAGAACGGACTTCCACATGCACAGCCAGCCCATGGCCATGCTAAAGCGCACAAGCAGAACAACAGGACCCTAAATATGGTCAAAGGGATCAAGACTGCTTTTGCGAACTAAACCCCAGAACGAATCGTTCTCGTTTTCTTCAGCTCATCGAAATTAACTCCATTTCCCTCTGTTCCTTTACTGTAGACGATCTCGGAACACTGCAGTCCTCTGAGCCGATGTGTGTGCGGGTGCTGTGGGGGTGGCTGTGGTTGTCCTTGAAACCGCAGAGGGTTCATTTAAATAGGAAGTTTCAATAGATCTGAATTCTCCCTCTAGTTCTCCCTCATGATGTTTACATTTACCTTTTTTTTTTTTTTTCTTTCTTGCAGCCAGTCTTCGGAAAACAAATGGTAACATTTCTGATATCCCATCACCCCAGTGCTCTTGAGCCCCTCTGAAGCGACTGGTTCAGCCTTTCCTCTTGTCTGCCGTTTCATCTGTTTCGCTTGTGTCGGCATGCCTTTCTCTTGCACGTCCTGTCTACGAGCTCCACCTCAATGTTTTGCGTGGGACTTGTCCCACGTTCTTCTGTCCATTTCTGTTTGCCTACCTCCTCTGCTCGCCATTCCTTCTCTTTGCAATGCATGCCATGCCCTCCCGTAAGGACTGGCTTTGCTTCGGTCTTTCAGGCACTTGCCACAGTTTCATGAAGTTGGTGAGATGCAAAGCATTACGCGAGAGGGAGATGGTTCTCTTCCACGTGTGTTTCTCAACAACATCCAAACACAGGGGCTTGTCGGGACTTCCAAGTCAGAGGGGCCATTCCTGCACAAGGATAGCTCTTCAAAGACTTAAGAGATGGGAGATGGCCCCAAAACGGCTCAGTTAATGCCCTCTGCCCACTGCCCTTTCAAAGCCTAAGTAGTATATGCTATCATCATCGGTCCAAGAGTGTGCAGGGCGCCCTCTCCACTGGCCTTCCCCTGGACAGTATTCCAGGTATGAACATGTTATTCAGTTTGCCTGCTGTTCTACAAAACCAGGCCTACCGGTTGTGTCATTTTGTGTGTCTCAGAGTTCTGAATGTCAGTTCTCCTGACTAGGCTGTTGAAAATTTAGAGCAATCTTCAGTTCCACTTAACACTTTTTGGTTCCTTTTGGTTACTCGCTTTTAGATGATTAGCTTTCCTCCGAAGTTGGTGGATGGCATTATTGCCTTTTTTTTTTTTTTGTAAGGGCCACACCCACCGGCACAGGGACATTCCCGGCTAGGCTGTGAGCTTGTGCGCCGCCTACACACAGACAGCAAGGCCGGTACCAGCCACCACCTGCGAACGCACACACCACAGCCCATGGCCACGCCCAGAGCCCTTAACCTCCTGAAGCGAGGGGCCGGGGATGGAACCTGTGTCCCTCCTGGATATCTCGTCCGATTCCACTTCCCCACCTGAGCCCATGAACGGGACTCACAGGAAAGCCCCCCCCCCTCGAGTCACACTTCAAAGAAAGAGAGAGAACAAGAGATGGTTTCCATGCACGGCTTG